>NW_028086190.1:5834157-5881931 GCF_014824575.4 Sturnira hondurensis
TTTTCTTTCTTTGTTGTGTCTCTATCTGGCTTTGGAATTAGGGTGATGCTGGCTTCATAAAAAGAGTTGGGGAGTTTTCCTTCCTTTTGGATTTTTTGGAATAGTCTGTGAAGAATAGGTGTTAGCTCTTCCTTAAAAGCTTTGTAGAATTCTCCTGTGAAACCATCTGGCCCAGGGCTTTTGCGCGATGGGAGTTTTTAATTACTTCTTCAATTTCATCTGCTCTTATTGGCCTGTTCAAGTTTTCTGTTTCTTTTTCATTGAGTTTTGGAAGATTATATTTTTCTAGAAATTTGTCCATTTCACCTAGGTTTTCAAATTTGTTGGCATACAGTTCTTCATAGTAATTTCTTACAATCCCTTCTATTTCTGTGGTATCAGTTGTAATCTCTCCTCTTTCATTTCTGATTGTGTTTATTTGGGTCCTCTCTCTTTTCTTGATGAGCCTACTTAAAGGTTTATCTATTTTGTTTATCTTTTCAAAAAACCAACTCCTGGATTCATTGATCTTTAGAATTATGCTTTTAGTCTCTATGTCATTTAATTCTGCTCTGATCTTGCTTATTTCCTTCCTTCTACTTGTTCTGGACTGTCTTTGTTGTTGTTCCTCGAGTTCTTGCAGGTGTCGGGCTAGGTTGTTTGTTTGAAATGTTTCTTTCTTTTTTAGGTAAGACTGTATTGCTATGAACTTCCCTCTCAGGACTTCCTTCACTGTGTCCCATAAGTTTTGGGTTGTCGTGAGTTCATTTTCATTTGTTTCCAGAAACTTTTTGATTTCTTCCCTAATTTCAATCTTGACCCATTCGTTGTTTAATAGCATACCATTCAGTTTCCATGCTTTTGGGTGTTTTGGTTTTTTTTCTGTGGGGTTGGTTTCCAGTTTCAGTCCCTTGTGATCAGAGAAAATGCTTGGTGTGATTTCTATTTTCCTGAATTTTTTGAGACTCATTTTGTGTCCTGTCATGTGGTCTATCTTTGAAAATGTTCCATGTGCATTTGAAAAGAATTTGTATTTAGCTTCTTTGGGCTGGAGGGCTCTCTATATATCAATTAGGTCCATTTCATCTAGGGTGTTGTTCAGTGCTGCAATATCTTTGTTGATATTTTGTTTGGAAGATCTGTCCATTTTTGACAGTGGGGTGTTAATAATCCCCTACTAGAATTGTGTTGTTGTCAGTCTCTTTCTTGAAGTCCTCTAGGATTTTCTTTATATATTTGGATCCTCCTATGTTGGGTGCATGTATATTTGTGATGTTAATGTCTTCTTGGTGGATTCTTCCCTTGAGTATTGTGAAGTGACCTTCTGGGTCTCTCTTTATGGCCCTGTTTTTGAAGTCTATTTTGTCTGATATGAGGATTGCTAGCCTGGCTTTTTTTCTTGTCCATTTGCTTGGAAAATTTGTTTCTATCCTTTCACTTTTAGTCTGTGATGGTCTTTTGACCTGAGGTGGGTCTCTTGTAGGCAGCATATGTGTGGGTCATGCTTTTTTATCCATTCAGCTATTCTATGTCTTTTAATTGGTGCATTTAATCCATTTACATTTAAGATTATTATTGATAGGTACTCATTCATTGCCATTTATGTACCTGTGTTTCTCTCCGTCTCTCTCTTTTCCTTCCTTTCCTTAAAGCACCCCTTTTAGTAATTCTTGTAGAGCTGGTTTGGTGGAGGCATATTCTTTTAGACTTCTTTTGTCTTGGATGCTCTTTATTTGGCCTTCTATCTTGATTGAGAGCCTTACTGAGTAAAGTAGCCTTGGTTGTAGGCCTCTGTTTCTCATTACTTGGAATATTTCTTGCCATTGTCTTCTTGCTTGGAATGTTTCCATTGAGAAGTCAGTAGCCAACCTTATTAGGACCCCCTTGTATGTTACTTCCTTTGCTCCCTTTCTGCCTGTAGGATTCTCTCTTTGTCTTGGAGTTTTGCCATTTAATTTTTTTTAATAATTTAATTTATTATTTTTATTTTTTAAAGATTTTATTTATTTATTTATTTTTAGAGGGGAAGGAGAGAGGGAGAGAAACATCAATGTATGGTTGCCTTTTGTGCATCCCCTGCTGGTAGTTAGCCTGCAAGGAACCAGTTTGCAACCCAGGCATGTGCCCTGACTGGGAATCGAACCACGATCATCTGGTTCGCAGGCCCGCGCTCAATCCACTGAGCTACGCCAGCCAGGGCTGAGTTTTGCCATTTTAATGATGATGTGTCTTGCAGCAGGCCTCTTTGTGTTCCACCTGCTTGGGACTCTCCGTGATTTCTGGATTCGTGTGACTTTCTCTCTCATCAACTTAGGAAAATTTTCCGTTATTACTCTTTCAAGTAGGTTTTCTATCCCTTGTTCTTCTTCTTCTCCTTCTGGTATTCCTATTATTCAGATATTATTACATTTCATATTGTCTTGCATTTCTCTTAAACTCTTCTCATTCTTTCTGATTCTCTTTTCCATTACTTGGTCCATCTGGGAGATTCTTTCTATCCTGTCTTCGATCTCGCTTATGTGGTCTTCTGCCTCATCGATCCTACTCTTCATACCTTCTACTGTGTCCTTTAGTTCAGAAATTGTATTCTTCATTTCCTCTTGGCCTTTGCTCATGGTTTCTATTTCCTTTTTCATGTTGGCATAGTTTGCAGAGAGTTCATTGTAGCTCCCCTGTAGTTTCTGGTAGCTTGTTGTAAGCTCTTTGAATTTCCTGAGAACCAGTGCTTTGAATTCAGTATGTGATAGTTGACTTGCCTCTATTTCATCTAACATTCTTTCTGAGACTTCTTCCTTTTCTTTTATTTGGGGATTGTTTTTTTTGTCTTCCCATTGTTTGTGTTGCTCTTCTTGTTGGCCTCAGCTTCTTAAATTGATCTGTTCTGGTTCCCTGGGTTTTTGGTGTGAACTTCTGTGGTAGGATACCTGTGAAATTCAGTGGTGCAGTCTCCTTCAGGTACCTTGGTGTTCTCTGCTTCCACCTACTCCTCTTGTTGGTTTCCAGCTGGTCAAACCTTTTCTTCTGTTCTCACTAGCTGCAGCAGCCTGAGGGGCTATTAGTGCGGCCTTTCTCGCGTCTTGGTGAACTCAAGTGATCTCTCCAGTGCCCTCCCAAGGTGCAGACTGGCGCCGCTCTCCTGTGCCCCATTGAGAGCAGATTTTTCCCCAGGCTTCCCAGCCCTGGCCTGGTGTGAGGGCATGTGCTCTCAGCCAGGCTTACCTGGTCTTGCAGGCTTGGGTGCGGACCTTTCCCAGTGCTGTGCCTGAACACACAGGGCAACTGACAATTCTCCCAAGCCAGCAACCACAGCCTGACTCCAGGGTTTTTCAGTCTGCACCTGGCTGGGTAGGGAGGGAGCTGGTGACTGGCTCTCTTCCAGGGGCCTTGCTAGCAGCTGGAGACTACCAGTGTCTGTGGCAGACCTGGCTCTGTCCCCGGGCTACAGGGAACACATGGGCGACTCTCAATTTCCCAAGCTGACAGCCATAAAGTTTTTCTTGTTTATATTTGCCTTTAAAAAAATCCTCACCTGAGGATATACTTATTGACTTTACAATAGAAAAGGGGGAAGGGAGAGATAGAGAGAAAGAGAGAAACAACAAAATGAAAGACAAACATCGATTGGTAGCATGTGCTCTTCCCAGGGACCAACCCTCAACCCAGGTGTGCGCCCTGACCGGGAATCGAACCAGCAACTTTTTGGTTTATAGGATGACACTCCAACCGACTCAACCATACCAGCCAGGGCTATATTTGCTTTTTAATCCACCTGTAATACATTTTATTGTATTTTGAAACACAAAGTAGCCAACATTTCCACAATATTTGTTGAATAAATAATTTGTTTCCCTTGATTTTTGATGATTCTTTTATTGTATAGGAAGATATTATGTATACTATTTCAAGGCTCGCTCCTTTTTTCCTTAGATTTGCCTACTTATTGCTCTGTCAATACTGTATTATTCTAAATATAATGGGTTTACAATACACCTGAATATTTTATAGGCAAGTTCTTCTCTATCACTCCTATACAAAATGTTCTCATTCATTCACACCTATTCTTAGTTCCAGCTAAATAATTAAATCATTTATGTTAGCTAAAAAATAAGCGCTCAATAGTTTTATCAAGCTTCAACTAAAACTACCAATTATTTTGGGAAGAATTGGAGCATTTGAATATTTACCATATCAAATCTTCTCATCCAGGAATGAGCTATCTTACTTCATCTTGCCAAATGTTCTTTGACGTATTTCTTTAAAGTTTGTAGTTTTCTTCATGTAAGTCAAGAGCACTTATCAAGTCCAGTCGTAGGCAGTTTATACTTGTGAGATTATTGTGAATAGACTCTTTTTCCTTCGTTATATATTCTCATCAGTTACTGATAGAAAGTAGGAAAGCTTTTTGGGGGGTATAATTTTCTTCTCTCTAATTCTTTCTTGAATTCAGTTACTCTAAGAACAATTCAATTCTTTGGGCTTTTAAAGACCATAATTATATCTTTCACTAACTATGATAATTTTATCTTTCCTTTTTCAGTACTTATTCCTGTTATTTCTGGTCTCTTCTCCATTGGGAATGGCAATATAATATTAAATATATTGCTGCTTATAAGAAGTCTTGTACACCATATTAACTGCCCACACTGTTTTTAATATTTCTCGTCTTGATTTCATCTTTATTTGAAATTGATATGGTAACTTTTGCTTTTTTCTTACATGGTAACTTTTCATCATTCGTTTTCTCCTAATCTTTGTATATAATTTTATTTTAAGTTTCTCTCACGCAAGGCACATATAACTGAATATTTACTTTTAGAATATTTGTCTTTAACAAGGAAATATAGTCTATATTTTTATAATAATAGATATATAGAGTTTTTTATTCTGTTTTCTGGCTTGCTTATTAAAACATTGTCTTACGATATAGGCTAAATTTTCTTTGACTTTTTCTGTACTTACTTGAAAGTCCTTTATCCCACTTTATGTTTTACTAGGATTATATTCTAAATCCAAAACTTTTTATAATCTATATTTTTAATATTTAATGTAAAAAAAAATAACAAGGTCTCTTGTCTCCTTCCAATAGATGATGAGAATTGATCCTGTTTACCCCTTTTCCCAGCAATTATCCACCTCCCAGGCTTTGTTTATATCATCTTCATTTTAGTTCTAGCATAGGATTGTTCTTTCTGACATCTTCTACTTAAGTAAGTTCTTTTGACATTTGTATTCACTTTTCTTAACATGTTTAAAATAACATTTATTTAGTCTTAGCTCTAGGCTTAATTGGTCTTATTGTTCAGCACCAGTCCTTTTACATCACAATTTCCCCATTCTCGACTTTTCAAACTATGGCTCTTCAAATAGTGTTTTTTTTTCTTAACAGTTTAAATGTATGCTGTTTATTGTATGCCAGTTATACAACAATAAAGCTGGGTTTTTAAAAATCTTTTTAAATGTTTAAAAATTAATTTATTTTTATTGTGTTTTTTCCATTACCATTTATTCAGCTTTTACCCTCTTCCACCTCCACCCCCACCCATGTCCCCCTCCCCCACACAGTTACCACACGGTTGTTAGAATGGCGTGGGAAGGATACTCTAAACCCTGGGATGCCTCAGCATGTCATTCATTGGTCTTCATAAACCAGGCATGGGTCGGGGGGCACGGACTGTCCTCTTCTCTGTTTTTCTCTTGTACTTCTGCCTTCTTTAGAGCATTGCTGGCTAGTTTCTGAACTTCCAGGCTTTGGGACAGGTAGTTTTGGGGGGAGTGTGGAGAGAGAAGTCTTATTTATTTTATCAGACATCATGCAATACGTCTTCATGCTCTCTGAGTCTGGCAGATGTTTCAAGCTGCTTCTTTATCTCTGAGGCAATTTCGTGGTTCCTCAGGAGACATCCCATTGCAAAGGTCTCTCACCCATAGATCTCTTGTCTCAGGAGGATGCATTTCTGGCCTAAGTGGTCATTGGCAATTTTTCCAGTAGTATCTAGGATATAATTTCCACTTTCAGTTTCTTGCTGCTGGGATTCTTTGGCCTTTCAAGGATGCACCCTAAAGGTCAGGGTCCAGGATGACCCCAGACCAATTCTCTGTCCCACTTGGCTTATATCTGGGAGCATTCCTATCTTCCTGCCTCACACAAGGGCTATATATAGGCTGATCCCAGCTACCATTTTTCTTCTGCTTCTGGCCACTTAGCTTCTTCAGGTCTGAGCCCCATATCAACTCTTTGTGTGTTCTGCCTGTAAAATATACATTTTAATGCTGGTCTCAAGGAAACTTCACTTCTGACACCTGAGACCAGGGATGTAGTGTTGCCACACTCTTCCTCTCTGTGTGCTGTTGGATGTCAGGGGAATGACTCAGCACAACACAGCACTCCTCTCTCTAAAAAATCTTCCTCTTACCTCTCTCAATACTTTCCTATTGTTAGAGTGGGCAAGAGGATTTGTAAACTCTGTCTGTAGTGTGAGTCTCACATTGACTTTGAAATCTGATATCTCTCTCATTAGAACTTCAGTTGAATCAGAACCAAGAATTCTATTTTTAACATTCTGTTATGTACAGAATACAACTCATCGACTGGTAGCCAGTGTTCAGCAATATTAAACCAGTGTGATTCGGATAATCAAGGCTAGTTATCTCAACAGTGGGAAACAGCAAATCCTGTGATAACTGGCATCCCCTGCTATGAGGGTTCCTCCTGCCTGTAGTACTTGTTATGACCTCTGATCCCATGATCCTCATAGCCCTCTCATTTGAGGAAGGTGTATTTCTAGCTTGAGTGTTCACTTGCAATTCCTGTTACCTGCTGCTCGTTTAGAGACCCAGGGTTTTAACAAATTAGAAAGCTGGTAACCATTTTTCAGTAGTATGAGGATTGACTTAAAAAGATATTTTCCTTCATTCTGCCTCTGCCTGCATTAAAGCTACATGACAGGAAGAGGGCACGGGAGGAGATTGGTGACGTGTGCCAGCTACTGCTAAGTGCTTTACTTTGCCATCTTGTTTAATCCTCACTTAATACTTGGGGATCTAGTATTCCCATTTTATAGATGGAAGAAATGAGGTTTGGGAGTAAAATAACTTGTCTAAAATTACACGGATCATAAGTGCTGGAGATGGAATAAAACCCAATTTGTCCTGATGCCAAAATTGGTGCTGGTTCTCAACCCTGGGTGGATTTTAAAGTCACCAGACAGCTTTAAAAATGCCCATTTTCTGGTCCCCTTCTCAGAACAATTAAATTAGAACCTCTGGACATGGAGCCTGGGCATCAGAATGTGTTAAAAGCTCCCCAGATGCTTCTAATATGCAGCCAGATCTCAGATAACTGCTGTGGTTGTATGTTAAATGTGGTACAGCTAACCCTGCGTATGCTAGCTGTATCCATATTGTTTTCACCTTCGTATTTTCTTTCTCCTTCAAAAGTCAGAGAGTGCGTGGTTGCCTGTCCATATCAGAGCTGGCATTCCTAATCAGATTCCAAGGGCTGCGTTCATGGCCATGTTTACTCTGGAAGTGGATCAGTTCATCCTGACTTCGTTGACTACATCAGTCCTGGATTGTGAAGAGGATGAGACCCCCAAACCCTTGCTGGTGTTTAATGTCACTAAAGCCCCACTCCAGGGCTATGTGACTCACCTGTGGGATCACACCAGACCGATCTCCTCATTCACCTGGAAAGATCTCAGTGACATGCAGATTGCCTACCAGCCACCAAACAGCAGCCATTCGGAAAGGAGACAGTACGAGGTAAGAAGGGAGAGAGACCAAGCTTCTAGCCTGTTTGGTATTCACAGAGTTAGTGAAGAAGTCACTTCCTTTAGCTTTTGGGTTAGTTTGTATATTCATTGCCTCTGAAGGGAATCAATCACTGTAGATCAGGGTGCAAACTCGAATTCCCAGGGGAGCTAGGCCAGAGAGGCAAATAAGCAGGCCTTTTCGGAGGGACACTGGGGCAAATAAGCAGGCCTTTTTGTAGGGACACAGCCAGAGAAAGAGCTGGGCCTTTTGAAGCAGCAGCGACTGGGCTCCAGCTGACACAGATGTACCTATTGCTCTTATGTGTCAAGAAAAGTTGGAGATTCATAATTTCTTTGTAAAAATGTTTCTGTTTTTAAATGTAGGAAACATATTAAAGACTTTAAACTATACTGTGCCAGCTATACAGTATTTCTAAGGGCCACGTTTGGCCCAGGGATCACCAGTTTGAGAGCTCTGCTGCCTTCAGCAGCCTGCCTGTGTCAGATTACCTAGACCATTGAAGTTGGGGGTTTTGGTCATAATTTTTTATTAATAGTTTTTTATTCTTTTTTGTTTGCAAGAGTGTTTTACTGGGATCTTGCATTTTAATGAATAACACCGACCTAGGAAAGCAGATTCCATAGTTTCAAAGGATAACTGATTTCACTGTCAAACACTCTCCATCAGGAAAGCCCTCTTTCCATTTGATCTAAATCTTTCCTGCCCCCACTTCAGGCTCTTTCCTCTTGTTTTGTATTCAATGGGAGTAGTGAGCAGCTGGTTACAGCCTTGCACATAATAACCCTTCACGTACTTAAAGACCTACCAGCAAGCTGAAATTTAAGGGAGCAGATTGATACAGACTTGAGTTCAGGTTTATTCATGGAAATGAGTGTCCCTGGGGTTACCAAATTGCCCTCCATCTAATTTAGGCACTTGCAGCATTTAGCCTCAAGGGCAGACAAAAGACTTCAGACAACAAGGGCTGTGTTTGCTTTCATTTCCTTCATTTCATAATAGTAAGTGGCAGCGTTTGTCTTTCCCGTCCTGGCCTCTCCTTCCTTCGGTATTCTGAAGTGCTTTCTCCGTAGTTGTCTGGATTGACCTGCCGCTCACATGTATAGCACTACTACCCTGCTGCTTCCTGTATGTATTTTCTGGCACAGTGTGATATAATCTCAGTGCAGAATTTGTTCAAGTGTGCGATATTTTTGTCATAAGGCAACCCAATTTTCTCAGTGGAGATTATGCACTTGTCACATTTTGTGGGCGGGAAGCCCTGGACCTCCACAGAACTTTGTTCCCTCAGTCACCTGGGGTGGGACTTCCCAGAGGAAGTCCTTTAGGACTTTAGTGCTCCTAAAGCTAGCTGTTCCTAGGGGAACAGCAGCCAGCCTCGGCGTTACAGCCCAGAGAACGGACTTCCGAGAGCAGAGCCATGGCCGGTGCTCCTGAAGCTAGCTGTCCCTTCTGTGGGCTGTAATGCCGAGGCCGGCTGCTCTTTTGGTCACTTTTACCTCTTCGGGAAATTCAAACTGATTTAATTAGGAATTACATATATTTGAGAAGAACATTCTTTAGAGAGTACATAACATATGGTTTCATATGGTTCAACCTGATATTTATATTACATCTGCATAAACACATCTCCCACCTTGGAGTAGTTTATTTTTTGTCTATGACTTTGGCTCTCTTGAATCTCTTTCTTTTGTTATGTCATATTTGCTGATATGCTGCTATTTGATAATTGCTCTCATCCTCTCAAATGGACCACCCATTCTTCACAAGGAGGCGGTGTGCTCCCATTTCTGTGTTATACCTCATCCTTCTCTGTCGACACCTGGTGATAATACACACATGTCACGTAACAAGGCTCAAAATGTATCATATAGCTCCACTTAGCAGTTATGGATTTCACAGGAGCAAATAAAATCTGGATATTTAAAAATATGACTAGACTAGTGGGTTAGATACCTCTGGATCAGGGTCCCCTTACAGCAGCTCCAGTGACATTTTTGGACTAGAGAATTCTGTGGGCACCGTCCTGTGCATGTGGGATGTTAGTAGCATCCCTGGTCTCTCCGCTAGAGGCCAGCAGCACCCCCTCCACTTGCACACCCATATGTGAGACCAGAGATGTCTCCAGACATTCCTAAATATCAAAAATGGCAAAATTTGTCCCAAGTGACAAAAGGAGCTCAGTGGAGAACAGCTCTGAGCCCTCTGCCTTCGAGAGAGGCTCGACTGATCTGATGCTGGACCGACAGTCTCCTGAGCAAGTGCAGTGACACGTTTTCAGCATATTTGTTTATTTTAGGTTAAGAATTCTTCTGTGGAGAAGAAAATTTAAAAATACCAGTGACCTAAGGAACAGGATTTAGAGCCCCCAAAAGGGAGATCAGGTTGTCAAAAATGAGGTCAGGCAGCAGCAGAAACCTGAATCCATCCAGCCTCTGTCTGTTGCATATACCCCAGGAGTAACGGTGTTATGTACTCCAACATCTCAGTGTGTGGTTCACATGCAACTGTCTGTTTACAGGTGGAGTTGGAGGTTTACGACTTCTTCTTTGAAAGGAGCGCACCAGTTACCGTCCTCATCTCTGTCAGAACATCAGACACAAATGCCCCACGAGTGTCCTGGAACACAGGTATAGTCCAGTGCGGGGTGTCAGGCATCATAGCCCTGGGGGAAGACAAGAAAATATGTGGGTCAGGAAAGAAAAGTTTTAACACCATTTCACACATGAGGCAACTGAAATGCAGACTGGTTAGGGCATTAGATAACTGGTTTGGTTTGGTTTTCCTACTGGTAGGGCGAGAAATTCAAGTCCAGGATTCCTGAGTCCTGAGGTCAAGTTATTTCCTCTGTAAGAGATGAGCTAGAAGGACAACTTTCACCTGAACAAGGCAAAAAAGTGACTGTGCATGATATTGAGCTATAGTTGGACCGAGAGAGAAAAGGTCTCCAACTCACACTGTTTACAGGGATCGAAGGAAGGAATACACTGGTGCTCTCTACATTGTCTTATTTCTAAGTTGGTCTGTACGGAAACCACAATATATAAATAAGAGCTTCAAGTGCTTTATTTGTTTTAAAAGAAAGCTTTGCTCTGCTTCTCATTTCTAATTGCACTTACCGTGCAATGTATATATTTAGGTCAGATATAAATGTGGAATCTAAATGAAGATTGTTTTCTTTTCTACCGATCCCATCAACAGTATTTAAAACATGTAAGGAGAGGTTGTAGGTTCTGTTAAGGGGATAATATGTGTCTGATTGAAATCCTCAGGTGGCAGCTTAAATTAGTTGCCTCTTGTGTGTGTGTGTGTGTTTCTGTGCATGTGTACATAATATATGTGCTTGCATGTGGGTATATGCATGCACATGCATGTGTTTGTATGTGTTGAGTTTTGGTAGATGGAGAACATTGGTTGAGCAGCCTTGATTTATAATTCTGGCTCTATGTCCCATCTACCTCTGTTAGAGGGATAATAAAAGAAAAAAAGGAATTGGTAACCTGTAGTTTAGTAATAATCATGTATTAAGTAGCTTATTGCTTGAGTGTAGGGATTCAATAGTCTATATGTATATGTGTGATCTGTGAAACCCAGGCTTGGTAAGAGAGCTTTCCAAATCTTGTTTTGGTTACTTTGGACATCAGACTCCATTTTACAATGAATTTTTACTAATTATGAAGTAATAATATGTCACCATTGAAAACTTGGAAAGTACAATAAATAGAATAAGTAGTAAAAAGAGAATAAATAGTAATGAATTGTCAAGAAAAAATGAATACAGTGGGGCAGGGGAGAGTGGTGAGGGGAAAATGGAGGCAACTGTACTTGAACAACAACAAAAATAACTGAATGAAATAGTAATGAATGAACAAAATCATTTATTACTTCATGAAGACAGAGCCACTGTTAATATTTTGTTATATGTATTTCTAGTTTTCTCGCTTGTTCTTTTGCTGTGTCCTTTGTGATGCCTTTTCCTATGCCATACTGTGCACCTTTGGCTTCAGAACCATCATTACTAGTCAGAGGTTCTTTATATGTATTCATCTTCCCCTCATGTTTCCCCTCCCCCTTCCTTCCTTCTCTTAAATATGCTCTTAGCCCAGGTTCCCTAGAAATCGCGACTAAGGCAGGTTGTGTGCATTAACCCTACACTGAAAACAAGAATAAGGGGGAAAGGGAAGTCCAGGTGGTGTAACGGAACTGGTACCAGGTTTACAAAAGTATAAAGCTGATGGTGACTTCGTATAGTGTTGATGTCTCCAGAAGGATATGGACTCACTGTGTGTGGGAAGAGTCGGAGCTGGGGCGGGAAAGGGCGAACTATCTGTCAACTCCTTCCCATCTCTGGTCTCTTCTTGGTCAGTTTGCCTCACTGGATGTTAACTCCCATGGGCCCAGGTTATGTCACCTGGCCCCTCTTAGCAGCTGCTGCACAAACTCCTGGAGCCCCATGGTGTAGGACCTGCTCATGGCCATACAGAGGCCATGTCTAAACCTGATCCTCACTGCAAAAGGAAATGAGGTGACCAGTCAAATCAGAAGACACAACAATGGCATTCAGGGCTTTACAATTGGGAGGAGTGTGGGCACCCTCCCTGGAGAGCAAGCCAAGCTCAGGGAGCCCAGGGGAGCTGGGCAGATTTGAGGGAAAGCATTAAATGGGCCCACCAGTACACTGTCTTCACATTTTATCAACTTGTTTTGGAAAGAGTTCTGTTCCCTTTCGAGATCCTCTGTAATCTGCTGGCTCCCAGCCCTACTGGGCAATGGCAGTGGTTAATGGTGCTCCCTGTCTTTACCCTGGGTGTTTAAACCGGAATCTGTATTCTTGTTCTGAGCAGTACTTATTTTCTCTGCTTGAACTTCCTCCCATGTGCTGGGTCGAAAGAGAAGGTTTTATTTCATTCCTTTAGTTGCAAATGTCTCTTCCTTATTAGGGCCTAAACTGAAAAAACACTTCTCTTTGTAAAGTATCAGACACTTCACATCTAACACCATGAAACACTCCTTGCACAATAGCTCTGTGTGCGCATATTTGACCATTTTATATTCTTTGTCCTGTGGGCTACTTATGAACTCAAATTACAGTTGACCCTTGAATAACATGAGGGATAGGGGTGTTGACCCTCCATGAAGTTGGAATCTGTGTACAACATATGACTCCCAGGAGTCATATTGATCTATTCATAGTCTACTAGAAGCCTTACTAATATACCATAAAGTCGATTAACACATATTTTATATGTTATACATATATTATATACTGTATTCTTACAATAAAGCAGGCTAGAGAAAAGAAAATGTTAGTAAGAAAATCATGAGGATAAAATACATTTATAGTATTTATTTTAAAAAATCTCTGTGTAAGTGCATCTGCACAGTTCACACCCCTGTTGCTCAAGGGCCAGCAGTATATGGGAAAGCACTTGTGGTTCCTTTGCCCACAGAACATCTGGGGTAGCCTTCGAAAATCTCCTTGAGGACATTTTTTGCACTAGAGACCACTGCGAGCATGACATCTGTTCTCTCCCTTGGCATTTACTTTCTGGCACCATCGTGTCTCAGAAGAATATACCATCAGGAGCCAATCGTCAGTTGGCTTCATTGTCAGTTAGTAGTACTGAAAGTGAAAATATTACAAGAAATAAAAGCTAAATTTCAGTTGCTTGAAAATACACTTTTCAGCTAGTTTTGTGCATTAAAATTCACTCATTTTGTCTTAACATACGCTCACTGGCACGCCATAGACCATTTTGGTTTTGTCTTGTAGGTCTGAACCTCCTAGAGGGGCAATCTCGGGCCATCACCTGGGAGCAGTTTCAGATCGTCGACAATGATGACATAGGTGCTGTGCAGCTGGTCACCGTGGATGGCCTGCAGCATGGACGGCTCACAGTAAGAGGTGCACCACCAGCCTTTGAACCCTAGAAAGGAGGAACCCAAGAACTTGCTCCCAAAGCAAGTCATATTTAACAAGATATATGTAGCATCTCTTGGGTCCCATTTCTAAATAAATTGTAATTCCAAAAATCTAGAGATTTTGGAATCTTTGGCATTTAGGTTAGGGTGCTCAGATGAATGGATGAGTGATGCCTTATGGTTGGTTCATTAATTGATTATCTTATTCCAGTTAGAAAGCAAAGTGTTTTCTTCTCATTTCTTTGCTTCAGAGAAATGTATTGAAAAACAGAAAAATATGCTTCTTAAAATACACTGGTAATCATCATGTTATTATGATATTAGTACAGTTGCCATAGTTTTAAAAGAAATTAATTTATAGTTAAAATTATAAAAATGGTGGTTAAGGTTAATGGGCCTAATAAAAATCATGACTATACTTTATGATGCAATGAGCTCAGGGAATTTACTTCAATTATACTCTTAATTTGTCAAATTATAAAGCAGAAAGAGAGCTCTTATTTTTCATCATTTGTGATAAGGGAATTCTGAAATAAAAAATAAAATGATAAATTCTCTTATCTAATCCCAGGACAGTATGTGGTCAGCTGGTGCCTGGGTCTGTCAGTTAGGGTGGATGTTCAGCTGCATGTAAAGGAAACTCAATTACAGAGGCTTAAAACTTCATTATTTTCTCATGTGACAAGTTGCCCAGATGTAGGAATTCCATATCTATGATGCCAAAATCTCTTTTCTGCTCTGTCAGCAATCACAAGATGGTGCCTACATGTCTAGGCTTTGGGTCTGCATTTGAGAAATGAAAAAGTTATGCCACCTAAGTTTGTACTGTCCCAGACAGTGCAGTTCACTGATACAGTGCCATTCATTTATATCTCCTGCTAACTCACATGCTACCCATATGTGTGCGATACGGCCTGGGATCAGGAATTTAAAAAAATGGTCACATGCCATTCCAAATAGAACTAGGTTTCTGGTACTGAGGAAGAAGCAGAGAGTGGCTAATGGGCAAGGAGCTTGTCATGTCCATTACTCTACTGTTTAATCATTCTTTCAGTGAGGTCTTTCTATGTGGTATATGGAGAGTAATGAGGCAGTTGCCATTAAGTATTATATAGTTTAGACAAAAGTGAAACAATGTTTACTAATATTAAATGAAGTATAGAGCAGTAAGCCATAAGCTGATGTTCTGGGCTTGAAGGAAATAGAAAATAGTACTAATGTTTCTTAAGTATTTACTTTGTGACAGATCTGGTACAACATATTCTACATGCTTTATTTTATACAACTTTATAAAGTGAGCTGCTGTCGTTATTCCCACTTTCCATATGGGGAGCCTGAGACTTAGAGAAGTTACCTTGTCTAATGTCATCTGCCTAGAAAGCAGTGGAACTGGGTTTTAACCTAGGCCATTTGATACCAGAGCTGTAGCTGTTGGCCAATAAGACAGTGATTCTCAAATTTTAGCATGCATTAGACTCTCTCGGAGGGCTTGGTAAATACACAGTGCTGGGCTCCACATCCAGAATTTCTGATTCAGTAGGTGAAGGATTGGGCCTGAGAACTTGCATTTCTAACTTCCCAGAGGGGGCTGACGTTGCTGGTTTGAGATCACATCACTATGAAGTGTTGCCATGTAGGACGATAACAATGAGTTAAAGAACAATTACATACCATTTATTGTAAGATTACTATTGTCTAAGTTCTCTCATCTGTACTAGGGGATATGAGGTAGGTGTTACTCCTGTTTTATAGAAATGAGTCTCACATAAATCAAATACCTTGCCCAATCTATACAACTAAGAAGTGTTGCAGCCAATGTCCAAAAGCAGGTTTGTGGAGGCTCAGAGCCCACTAAACAGTCTGTGATTTTCCAAAAGAGGAAAGTATCAGCTGCACCTCTTTCTTCCATGCCCTCTTGCCCAGGGCTGCTTTCACTGCAAGGGCTGCCTCTGTGCTGTCCCCCTATCTCCTTCAGTCAGTGCCTCCTCTGCTCTCTCCTTCAGGAGGGAAAGGATTTCTCTTCACCGTGGCTGACCTGCAGGCTGGAGTTGTTCGCTATCATCACGATGACAGTGACTCCACCAAAGACTTTGTGGTCTTCAGGATCTTCGATGGTCATCACAGCATCCGCCATAAGTTTCCCATTAACATTTTGCCCAAAGATGACAGTCCCCCGTTCCTCATAAACAATGTTGTTATTGAACTGGAGGAGGGACAGACCATACTGATCCAGGGTTCCATGCTGAGAGCTTCCGACATGGACTCCAGTGATGACTACATCTTCTTTAATATCACACAACCTCCTCAGGCTGGAGAGATCATGAAGCAGCCCGGGCCAGGACTCATAGGTAAGGTCTGGCAGTTAAGATAATTTGTGTCAAAATTTGTGTGAAGGTGGACATCTGTTTATCAGAGGAGATACTATTATTCCCATTTTATCGGTGGGAATCCCGAGACTTAGAGAATTTGAATTGATCTGTGCAAGGATGGGCATCTAGAAAGTTCCAGAGCTGGGCCCAGAAGGAATCATTACACTTGGAAAAATTAAGTCCACCAAGCATGGTGATAGAACAAATAAGTTTGAAGAGAGGTATTTGGCCTATTCTAGATGATTGATAAAGTAATTGCCTAAATGGCATTTCATATTTTGGTAGAGTAATTTCATAACTACTTATGGTATTCAGAAGCAACAAAATAGGGATCAACTAGTGTTTCTTAAGACAAAGTTTCTTTCTTTCTTTCTTTATTTTTTTTCAATTTTTTTATTTAATTATTTTTCAAGTACAGTTTCCTGTCTATTATTCCCATCCCATTCTTACGACAAAGTTTCTTGAAAATATTTTTCTAATGCTAATTTCTCTACATATTTTAAGACAGTTATTAGCAACTTTAATTTTTTTGCTTTATAATTTAAAGCTTTGATAAAAGCTTTTAATGAAGGTGTGTTGGACACACACAACACACTAGGCAGAGAAGATTTGGAAATAAGTCCATTGTGTTTATACCCAAACACTTGCAGATGCTTACAAACATATTGGTGTTTTGTGGACCCAATAGGCTATCCTGTCCCTGGCTTCCTTCAGAGGGATCTATTCAATGGCATCATTTACTATCGTCACTTTGGTGGAGAAATCTTTGAAGATTCTTTTGCATTTGTCCTTTGGGACAGCCATGAACCTCCAAACCTCTCAGTACCACAGGTAAGAGGCCATCTCTGAACACTTTCCCAAAGGCTTGTCCGCAGATAGGAGTTCTGGGAGAAGTTATAGAAACTAAGTGAAAATGGGTTTTATGGTTCAAAGATTGAGAAGCAATGCAATAAGCAAAATTAAGTCAGTTTGTTTACAACATCACTTCTCTACCATTTACTTTCCTAACAAGTTCTATAAACTTCTGAGTGTGGTGTTTCTCAGGCTTTTAACCATGGGATCTTTTTATACAAAACAGCTCACAAAATTTGCTGTTCTCATAGCATTCAAGAAAATACTGACACTATAGTGGTAAAAGTACAGGCTCTGGAGTTAGGCTGCCTATGGTTCTCTCCTGTCCTTGACACAATGAACTGATTGATCCATGCCTCAGTTTGCCCATCTGTAAAATAGGGAATAGTACAACTCCCTTATGGAATGATTGTGAGAATAAATGAGATAATACATATAAAGTACTGAGAACTTCCTGGCACGTGGTAAGTACTCAATAAATAAATTAGTTATTACTTATTGTTGCTTTTGAAGAACTAAGGGTTTTGCTACCATTTAAAGACATCATTTTCACATATAGGATACAGAAATGATTTGAAAGAAACATTCTCATATAAAAATTACAGAAAATTGAGTTAGTGTAGGGTCTGGGCAACTATAAAAGTGTAGACTCTTTACAAGGAGAGAGTGGTTAGTGGTAGGAATAAAAAAAGAGAGCTGAAAATAAGCAACCATCTACTGTTATACAGTTACTTTTGCTAGGCATTTTACACTGATTACCTTGGAAGGTAGAATGTATAGGGATCTAAGCAAATCTTGAACTGGCTCTAGAATAACTACTTACAGCATGTGTCCCTATTGGTTATATATTGTCTTCTCACCCCACAGTCAATCACATTAGCCAATGCATAGTTGACTGAGCTATTCATCTGTTTGCTAAGATAAAGGTTTAAAAGGGGTGATCAGAAGAATGATGTCAGAGAGCCCAGCAATTGAAGGAAGTAGGTGGTCCCTGTTAAGAGAAATTGGAGAATGAGTGAGGAAATCTCAATTCAACTGCTTATTGAATAACAAATCAACTCCTTTATAAATGATAGCTCTTTCTTTCTATTAATGTATTATACACCATTTCTAGATTACATTTTTGTTTGAGACCTTAGTTGATTCAGTAATCCTACATGACAACTATCAATAGAATTTATTTCTAAATCATCTGTTATATCTATTCAAGCTGAGCTTTGTTTCTGATTAGAATACCATATCACTTTTAGCAGACTATATACCTTTTCAAGAATAGAGAACTTGAGAGTTCTTTTTCCTCTTCTTCTATTATATATTTTTATAGCTTGTTTTCTTATATATATATTTATATCATATTTAAATTCAAATGTAGATAATAGATCCCTCTATAATGAAGACTGCAGTAATGAAAACTGTATCAAGACAAGATTAATTCTAAATCTTGGCAAATAAGTCAGACTAAGTACTGTAGCTCCAGTTACAAGATTATTTCTTCTAATGGGTGGGTTTCTGCAGAAGGAGTCATAATCACATTTTTCTCTGCTTTCAATGTATTAATCTATGTTGAGAAGGAAAAAGGCTAGGAGCAGGGAGAGAGAGAATACAAATCTATACATTTGCTCTGTATTTATGTGCGGCCCTTTGTTCGGCTCCTAAATATTCTACAGCTCAGCCTTGTGTACTCCCCTCTCTACCTGGCATCTCTCCATGTATATCTCACCAGCATTTTCAAATCTCCATGTCCACAGGCATTGAGTGTATAATTTCCCCCCAACTTGTACAAAACCACTGTAACTAGACTTTCTGAAGTCATCCTTATACCCTTCTCTCTCTAATATCTGAATAACCAAGTAATCAGAAAGTCTTATTAAATCTAACAGGTAAATTTCTCTCATCTGTCTATACTTCCCTTATTGCCATTGCTTTAGTTTCAACCTTCATCTTTTTGGAGCTAGAATAGCTTCAGAGTCCTTGACACAGTCTCTTGAAGAGTAGAAGAAATCAGTGACAGCTTTGTAGTTGAGGACAATTAAAAATTCATTAATACAATAGCATTATGTGCAATAGAATTCAGCTAGCATCCATTTCCCCAGTTCTCCCTCTTCTGATCTGTGGGGTTGTCAGCTTGGTTTCTCTCCAGACTGTGGACCTGCTTTCAATGATGACATCCCCTGTTCTAGGAAGCTTCCTCTGATGCCCTCATTCCACAGTCTCCCTGGCTGAATCAGCGGGTCCATATGTGCATATATGATCCAATATCAAATCACTATAATTTGTTTTGTTGGATCAACTCTGAGCTCACTGATGGCAGGAATCTTGAATTATCCATCTCTGTGTTTCAGACCTTGGTACCTGACTTAGAGTAGAATCTCAAAAACTGTTGGTCCCAAAATGAACTCTGGTTCTTTCAGCTTTTGTTGAAACTAAGAAGAAATAAGAAAACTGAAATATTTTATAAGAATTGGGGAGGAAGTGAGATGAGGAGTTAGAGAGTGTAAAGCTTTTTTCCTAAGAGTTTCCAGGAAGGGGTGTGTGCATAACAACAGAACAAGTATTTTATGTGTGTGTGCTGGTAGGAAATTTTGTGTTGTAAAATTCTGATACCTTCATGGAAAGTCCAGTTTTTAAGGGACTAAAATGATGGTCTAGTCTATTTGATTACTGCATCTTAAATCTGGACAAGTACCTAGTCATGCTCTACAAAAAAATGTATATTTAAAATATTCAAAATGAATTTGTAACTTTTAGCTGTTCAGCTAAAAGTCCAGATAAGACAGTTATGTAATGGGAGCTTTTGTAATCAAAGGTTCAACATTCACCAAAGATTAAATAAGCTTGGGCACAGGATCGTTTAGGCCATACTGTTAAAACACTTCCTTTGAGAAAGGCAGAAACCAAGCGTCTCCTCAGATGAAGAAGCTACTTACTTAAAGCAGGAAGAAATTTGCATTAACAGGGATGCTACTTACCTCTTCTCATCCTCCCTAAATGGATACTACTACCAAGAGATCTACCTGCACATCAACAAGGTGTCTACCCATCAGCAAGAAACCCTTCCCTTTTTCTCTCTTGGTGGTCATGACTATCATCAAAGAAAGCCTGTCCACTCAATTTACTTTAAAAGAAATATTTTCTTATTTATCCTTCTCAGTAGAGGGCTTTATAGAGCTTAAGCCTAGGAGATCTTAAACCAGGAGAGGGTAACATGGGAAGTAAAATGGAAAGTGCAACTAAGGATAGAAGAGAGAAGCAGAAAGAGGACTGAGAAAGGTAGGAAGGACAGAAGCAGATGCCCCAAATGCCTGTGGGTGAAGTGGAAGGGAGCAGTGAACCATGACCAGGTGAGAGAACGGGCACCCAGAGTGTGGGCTTCTATAGGTCAGGCCAGTACGTGGGTTGGTAAAACAAGCATTGGAAGTAGTTCTCTGGGGCAAGAGATAGCTCTGGATAATCTCAAAGGAAGCTGTAAGAGGAAGAATCAGGCAGGAATCAAAGGTCAGGGCAAAGAAAAGACCAAGAACCCAGGTCTACAAGTCAGATATCAGCCTACCAGATATCATATTATGAACACGGAGGATCAAGGTTAGGCTTTGTCATTTTACATACTGATTTGTCCCTTTATATTCTGATTTCCTACATATCTGCCTGTGGGTGACCCTCAGCAAGCAAAAGCCCAGCGATTGGTGTGGGTACTAGTTTTCCACTGACTGGGACTGAGTATTTAGTAGTGTCTTTGTTACAACCAAATTTCAGTGAACTAAGAGCAGTTTGTTTCTCTATGGAGTCTGTTACACTAGGATGTTTCTCATCGACACACACACACAGTGATTGTTTAAACTGCATAAATATGTAAAGACACATCAACTTAGGCGATCATAAAGCATGTTGAAAAATGTACCCACCAAGAATTACTACAGGGCTATAAAAAAGCATGCTTGCTCATTCTTTTTTTATACAAAGAACACATTGGAGAACAAATTAGCATGGAAAATGGTCTCTTTGAAGGCACAATGACTATTGTTTCCTTATTAAATCCAGTTTTTCAATTAAGTGGAGCTTCACTGATCCACACTGTGGCTGGGGGTTCCCATAGAGAATTTCTGAACTTCGTAGATTAGCAAAAAAACTATAATTGGAAAAAAATTGTGACACAGACTCCAGGAGACTAGAGCAATGAACTGCCACTGTGTTCCTTTATTTTGATAACTGGCTTTAGTTTTTAATTATTGAAATGCTTTGTAATGGAGCGATTGATATGGGATAGGCTTTCGTAAGAGTACTGAAGAATGGAGACAGGGTATTAATTGATTGAACACTTACTACCCATGACTCACTGAGCTACTAACTATCTCACTGGATCCTGACATCACCATAGTAGCCATCGTTATGCCCAATGTGCAGAGAGAAAAACCGATCCCAAAGGGCCCACCAATTTGCCCTGTGGAGCACAGCTCGGAGGGGGTTGAGCTAATATTTCAGTATTGTCTATATCATAGTAAAAGCTTAACCATGCTTCAGTTTTTTGCTTTGTATGTCAGTTTAAAAAGGAATTCACTTCACTTTCAAATGGGGTATTGTGAACACTATTATTATAGTAGACAAAATTGGCATTGCTGATCTGTGCTTCAATAACAATATTAAATTTATAAAAATAAACTAAATTAAAAATAAATTTATTAAATTAAAATAAATAGAAATGATGATAGTACCCACACTAAGAAGCAAATGTACTATTGTAGGAAAGAATAAGTAATTGCTTTTTCACAGCCCGATGTGGATTATTGTAAGAAAATGTGATGATTAAAGCTGTTTGGCAAAAACCTCTTTGCTGTCTAGCAGGATCCAGACCTGCGGGGGTGCCTGAAAGAATTCTCAAAATCACCAACAGGGCATGATGACCCAATCAGTTATCAAATACTGGTGAAGTACTTTCTACCTACAAAATAGTGTGTGCCAGATGTTGGAGAGCTATAGAGCTGAACAGAATATTTGCTGAGCACCTACTGTGTGTGAGACTTTTTTATCTACATAGTGCTATTGTGTGATCCTCGTAACAAGTTTGTGGACCTGTTGGCATTACGCTTGACTTACATGAAAGAAAATTGACATTTAAAAAATTTAAATGGCATATTCAGAATCAATAGCTGCCAAGTGGTGCACTTAGGCCTTTAACGACCTGCTCATTGCCAAGTTCCGTGTGGTTTGTACTATATTATGATCCCCTCTTATGGAAATTTCAATCTAGGGGAGACTGGCCTGACCTGTGAAGTACTAGCTAATAATACAAGACAATGAAATAATAATGTTTGTTAAGGGATAAGCAAAATTCAGGATCAATTAATTCCAACTGAGAAATTGGAGAAAATTTTAAGAGCCTTCCAGGGCATGAAAAAAACTCAGGTTGCTGGAGAAAGCAGGAGAAAAGAATTCCAGCTTGAAGAAACACAGGATTCAAAGCAGAGAGGCATGCTGAAAGACCAGGGTCCAGTCTGTTGTGTGCAGCTAGTGTGCCGAATTAATGTTGAGAGGAGTAAAAGATAAAGTTGAAAATAGAGATGTAAACTGTGGAGGGTTATATATGTATATTTTTACAATAAATATGTAAAAAATAATTTTGAAAACCCTGTAATATTCATGAAACTATCACTACAAAAATCAAAACCAAAATGAAAACCCAAACCAAACTATAGAGGGTCTTAGGTGCCATGCTAAGGAGTTTGAATAATTCTATCACTCCTGGGCGACTAAGATTTTTGCAGAGGTGAATACCTGATTTGATTTGTATTTTTTAAAAAGATAACACTAGAGGTATGGAGCTCTGCATTGGCTGTTGAAGTTGGGGCTAGCAGGAAGCTGTTGGAATAACGTAAGGAGGAAATTATGAGAGCCGGGTCTGGGCCAGTATCAGCAGGAATGACAGCCAGGGTGGGAGCGGCTTGTGGGATTTCATGAGGGGAAACTCTGGGAGGTGTGGTGTACATTTGTGGGTAGAGAAGGGGGACCTAAAAGTCATCTCAGGGTTTCTAGAATCAATGACTGAGTAGGGGGAGGTTGAAAAAGCACGGGTTGTTGGTGGGAAGGAGATGTAGAAATACCCATTCCATAACACTCATGACTGCGCTAACTATAACTGTGGTAATTACATTGTTAAAATATAATATAAGTGGGTAGGGAATGTTCCATTTTTTGGCTTGCTTTCTTCATAGTTCCTGAATCATTTTAATGGAGGTATATGATTAATGACATTTTTTGAAAATTGTCAAAAATCACTGTGATAAGGTGATTGTGGGTGTTTTCTTTGGTGTCTGTCTGGTATTTCAAATGAATGGCCCAGATTGTTTTTTTTCCAGGTCGTGACCATTCATATCACTCCAGTGGATGACCAGCTTCCCAAAGAGGCTCCTGGAGTTTCACGGCATTTGATTGTCAAGGAAACCGAGGTGGCCTACATCACTAAGAAACATCTACATTTTATAGATACGGAATCGTATGACCGAGAGCTGCTCTATACAGTAACAACTCCTCCATTTTTCCCTTTCAGTCACAGGTATCTCTATGAAAAGCCATTACCTCGGTTGTTAGTTGAGATGTATGTTCTAGCCCACTCGGGTGTCCAACGCATGGCCCATAGGCCGCATGAGCCCCAGGATTGCTATGAATGTGGCCCAGCACAAAACTGTACATTTACTTAAAACCTTTTTTTTCCTAGTCAGTTTTCGTTAGTGTTTGTGTATTTAATGTGTGGTCCAGGACAACTCTTCTTCCAGTGTGGCCCAGAGGTGCCAAAAGTTTGGACACCCTGGTAGAGAGTCAAAAGTGTCCATATATAGTGCTGCGGTTCAATTGCTTTGTTGGTCAGACGTGAATTGACATTCTATTTAACATTTACTCTCATCTCAATCTTATACCTCCCTTCAAAAGTTGTATTAATTGGTAAGTTACCTGCATTTCGTAGTGTCTTTAGCTTAGTTGGCTTAAAACAGTCTTTAATCCCCTCTTCTAAAGGGAATGATTCTTTTTTCTTTTCAGCAAAATTTATCGAGTCTTTAGAACATCATTTTTAGGTATCGCAGGGCACAAAATGGCCATATTCTATGATCCCAATCCAGGAAAGTGGCATGAATATAGTTTAGGCTGGTGACATGCACGCAATGGCAAGGCAACATTTTAGGATGAGAATGATGAATCTCCTTCATGATGTCAAAGCGGAAAATGTGCATACTCTTTGCAGTAATGATGACAATGGCATTAACGAAAGTGGGTTTATGGCTAGAATCCCCAACATGTACAGACAGAATATGGGAACTTAATATTTTATTTCTTCTCGTGATGTGCTCTTTTAATTTTAAAAAGCTTGATTGTAAGCTATTTGACTTAATTTTTGTTACTTGGAAAATGAGCTGATGTGTTCAATATTTCTCTTTAGACACTTGGATGCTGGGAAATTATTCCTGGTGGATAGCATACCAAAGCTAGCCAAAAATCCTGCAGCACTGGGCTTGAAGTCATTCACTCAGGTAGGATGCGATGCTAAAGTGTTTAAAAACATGGTGGAAGTGTCCTCTGAGAAATCCCGGTGCTCCTATGATTGCACTGGAGAATGATGGTCTTTGACATCTGTTACAAGTGCTTGATATCTTTATTCCTTCTGCTTGTACCTTTACATTAAGGGTGCAACATCTATTTGACAGAGCTTGATCAAGTTAGATATGATTCCAAAATCTTGTAATTTGACACCAGCTTTTGCATTGTTTTGCCAGCAGGGACCTGGCACATATGTTTTTATTCCACCAAATTCAGTGTATGTGATATCCTATCATATCAGTGTGTTAGAGCTGCTCATACCAAAGTGCCACAAACTGGGTGGCTTAAAACAACTGAGATGCCTTGTCTCACATTTCACCATCTGGCAGAGTGGAATCAGGGTGGTGGTAGGGCCTTGCTCTTTCTGATCGTGTGTAGAAGAGTCCCTCCTTTCCTCTTCCTAGCTTCTGGTGGTCTGATGTCAATCTTTGATGTTCCTTGGCTTTCAGACATACGGCTCCAACCTCTGCCTGTCATCCGTGGCTTACTTTTTGCTATTTGTCTCTTTTCTATGATAAATTTACCAGTTTACCAGTTCTTAAAGGCTCACACCACTCCACTATGATCTCACCTTAACTAATTATATTTGCAACAACCCTGTTCCCAAATAAAGTCACATTCTGAGGTACCAGGGGTTAGGTCTTCAGCATACCTTTTGGGAGACACAGTCCAACCCAGAACATCTATTACTTTCCAAAAACACTCTATCAGTCTTCTCCCTACTGCTGTGGACCTTACTCTGAAGACCACAGAGGGCTCACAGTCATGGCAATGAGTGTGCTGAGGCAGCAGCTGATCTGTAGTTTGGGGCTAATTATGCCTAATCTCACTGTAGTTAGGTGTTGTAAATGGGTATGTCAGCCCAATGTGGCGGGTACGATTATGTTACGATTTCATTTATTTTACAGATAAAGAAAAAGAGGTCTAGCAGGTGTAAGCAGCTTGACCGATGCCACACAGCTACTTATACTAGTAGAGTGTACACAGGGGCTCTACGTATGGGGAAGCCGAGTTAAAATTCAAGTCTCCTGCTTTTTATAGAGTTGGCTGGCTTCAAGTACTTGATGTATTCACTTAATTTCCTTGTCCTTTTCCCTCCCAGTTTTTAGAAAATGTGCTTTATAAAGTAGGCCTTTTCAGAATCCTCAGATTGATGGGGGTGCATTTATACTATTCCATATTATTATTATGACCGTTCCCTTAGACCCATATCTGTGAAAGTCTCTAGTCCTTGCAAATTGGCACCCGTGTGTGTGTCCATGTGTCCATCTCGATTTGCTTTGCAGGCTGCTGTGAACTACATGAAAGTGGCCTACATGCCACCTCTGCATGATATAGGTCCCCATCCACAACACGTCCAGCTCACATTTTCCGTCAGTAACCAGCGTGGCGGCACTTTGCACGGGATCTGCTTTAACATCACTGTTCTTCCAGTGGACAACCAGGTCCCCGAGGTACGTGTGGTGTCTGATGGAAAGGGCGAAAAGCGGGAATGGCCTAAGGAAAGCAAGGAAGGACTTTAAGACTTCCTGGAAATGCTAACTTTTCTTTAGGCAATTTTAAAGAACTTTTTTATTTTCTAGCCACAGTGTAGGAAAAAGCATGGGCAGGGGGCAGTTCTTCACCTCCTGTGGGACTTTCTGTCTAAAGGCGAGATTTTTTCAGTTGCTGAATTTGGCATTATTTTCAGAGCTTTATCAAAATGTCTTTCATTTCCTTTCTTTTCTGCTGAGTTTCACGTGTTGATCAGGGGAAGGGGATTAAATTATAGGTCTCTTAGCAACCAGAAGGGCTTATTTGCTCTCACTGCAGGCTGGCTATGCTACTCTGTAATCTAAAGACGCTTTTAACTTTCCAAAATGAATTAAGATGGGCCCTTGCATTTTATCCAGTCCAGTCCCCAGTGTTTATGAAGCTGGAAAGCGCTGGGGTCTCTCATTAAATCTGAACTACAAAGGCGATGCCTCCTAGACAGTCTTATCGGAGAGGTGGGGTTCATACAGAGAGTTTGTTCCATCCTCTGTCTCCTCCCCATCAGAGTACTAGACTTCATTGGTGTGGCTTTTTTTAACCTTTTTATTGAATTTATTAAGAGGACATTGGTAAGAAAATTATATAGGTTTCAGGTGTACAATTCTATAATACAGCATATGTATATTGTTTTATGTGTTCACCACCCCAAGTCAAGTTTCCTTCTACCACCATTCATCCCCTCTTTGCCCTCTGTTAGTTCACTCCATCCCCCTTTCCCTCTGGTGATCACCATGCTGTTGTCTGGGTCTGTGAGTTTTGTTGTTGTTTTTGCTTAATCCCTTCACCTTTTTCTTTTTTTTCCTTCCTTTTTATTTATTTATTTAAAATATAGTTTATTGATTATACCATTACAGTTGTTCTATTCCCCCCTTCATTCCCCTCCACCTGCACACTCCCTCCCCCACTCTTCTCCCCCCTTAGTTTATAACCACGTGTCTCAACTTCTTTAGATTCTATATTTCCCCCACTATTCTCGCCCTCCCCCTATCTATTTTCTACCTACCATCTATGCTATTTTCTGTGCCTTCTCCCCCCTTCTCCCCCTCCCACTCCCCTGTTTCTAACCCTCCATGTGTTCTTCATTTCTATGGTTCCACTCCTGATCTAGCTGTCCTCTTGGTTTGCTTTTGTTTTAGGTGTGGTTGTTAATAACTGTGTGTTTGCTGTCCTTTCACTGTTCATATTTTTCATCTTCTTTTTCTTATATAAGTCCCTTTAGCATTTCATATAATAAGGGCTTGGTGATGATGAACTCCTTGAACTTGACCTTATCTGAGAAGCACTTTATCTGTCCTTCCATTCTAAATGAAAGTTTTGCTGGATAAAGCAATCTTGGCTGTAGGTCTTTGGATTTCATGACTTGGAATACTTCTTTCCAGCCCCTTCTTGCCTGTAAGGTCTCTTTTGAGAAATCCGCTGACAGTCTGATGGGTACTCCTTTGTAGGTGACTGTCCCCTTATCCCTTGCTGCTTCTAGGATTCTCTCCTTCATTTTAGTCTTGGCTAATGTAATTATGATGTGCCTTGGTGTGTTCCTTCTTGGGTCCAACTTCTTTGGCACTCTCTGAGCTTCCTGGATTTCCTGGAAGTCTATTTCCTTTGCCAGATTGGGGAAGTTCTCCTTTATTATTTGTTCCAATAAGTTTTCCACTCGTGGCTGTTTCTTTCCCCCTTCTGGTACCCCTATAATCCGGATGTTGGAATGTTTAAAGATGTCCTGGAGGTTCCTAAGCCTCTCCTCATTTTTTTGAATTCTTGTTTCTTTACTATTTTCTGGTTGGATGTTTCGTTCTTCCTTCTGGTCCACTCCCTTGATTTGAGTCCCATTTTCCTTTCCATCGCTATTGGTTTCCTGGACATCTCCCTTCATTTCAATTAGTTTAGCCTTCATATGATCCTCTAATTTGTGACTATGTTCCTCTAATTTGTGACTGTACTCTACCAATTCTGTGAGCATCCTGATGAATAGTGTTTTAAATTGGGCTTCTGAGAGGCTGGCAATTTCTCGGTCGCTTAGAGTTATTGGCTCTGGGACTTTAAGTTCTTGCACCATCTTTTGGGCTGTTTGTGCCTGTTAAGTAGCAGGAACGGAGCCCTAGGTTTTCACCAGAGCACGGCAACCCAGTCGCTGGGTTGTGATGTTGTATGTGGGGGCGGTGTCAAGGAGGGACAATGGCTTCCCTCCGGCCCCCGCTTCTGTGACCCCCACCAGCACCGCAGCCACCACCGTCACCAGGGCCACGCGCCCCGCTCCATTGCACGCGAGTGTGCCACCGCTGTCAGCCCTCCACCACTGGGTTCGCCCCCTGGGGCCTGCGTGGTCCGTCTCACTGTGCGAGAATGTGCGACCTTGGTCAGTCTGCCCCGCACCCCGACTAGGTCCAGGCTGCCTGTGCTCCTAGGTCTGTCCTTCCCAACCCTGCTCCACTGCTGGCTCTGCCTCTCTTAACGTCCCCGTTGAACGGTTCGTAGCTGTCGGACTTCCGTACAATTCGGTTTTCTGGTCTCTGGGTGTGTCTTAGTTCTCCAAAACTTTTGTTGTATCCAAACTTGGTTGTGGGAGAAGGCACAGTGTTTCCACCTATGCCTCCATCTTGGCGGAAGTCCTCCCTTCACCTTTTTCAACCAGCATACAACCTCCCTCCCCTTTGACAGCCATCAGCCTGCTCTCTATCTCTGAGTCTGTTTCAATTTTTTTATCAGTTTATTTTGTTCATTAGATTCCACGTATGAGTGAAATCATATGGAATTTGTGTTTTTTTGACTGGCTTATTTCACTTAGCATAATGTCCTCCGGGTCCATCCATGCTGTCTCAAAGGGTAAGATTTCCTTCTTTTTTTATGGCCAAGTAGTATTCAATCGTATAACTGTACCATCGCTTTTTTATGCACTTACCAACTCAGGGACACGGGCTGCTTCAAAATCTTAGCTATTGTAAATAACCCTGCAATGAACATGGGAATGCGTATGTTCTTTCAATCACTGTGGCTGCTCCTGGGCCCATTTTTCTTCTAAGAAGCAGAAAGGCAAAGTAGGATTACCTATCCATTAGGGACCTGAGGAGACGAGAGCCTACAAATGTCTGATCCCCAAGGAAATAGGTCACCTCACAGGTAGCTGATACGGACACCATCCCGCAGTGTCCAAGTCATTATGGATGAAATGAGACATTCACATTCTGAGTCCGGTGGAGGAGAAGGGACAGCACAAGTTTTTCTCTCAAGGCGAGCAAAAGCCTTGGCCCTTGCTGTGACTGGCCTTTATTTGGTTTCTCCTCACATTACCTGATGGTCCTCATTTACTATGCATAGGTTCGCTTTAGAGGGTTACCTTTTATAGATAACAAGGGAACCAAAGCCACTAGTCACATCACAGAAGAGGGATATTTGCAAATGAAAAGGCAAAAGTGGTTGAACTGGTTAAACATCCTTGGAAGGTTTAGCATGGATTTTAGGAAGTTATTTTATAGTAAATATTTGCCACAAATCCAGGTGAGGGAATTTTTAGCAAAAAACAAAACTCAAAGTGGCCTAGACACATTGCAGGCCTGGTTCCCCATGAGAAAACCTATCCATGGGCATGGGTCTTGTGCATCTCCAACTGGGAGCTGGGCCCACACCACGCAGAACAGTCTCCTACACGTAGCTACCTGGAATACAGCCTGGAAAGCACTGATGCTCCTTTTCTTACTCACTCCTTGCCATCTCTATACCTGCCCAGGGTTGTGGGGCACAGGGCTCACCTTGAGGGAGCAAGGTGAACTTGGGTTGGGTAAAAAGCAATATTTTTGAATAATGAGTTGCCAATATCAGGAGGCTTCTTATCAAGCCTGGATTTTTGGCATTTATTGAAAATTTGGAAGCTCTGACAACACTGAGCTCACATATCCCACAGCGACACTTGGAAAAGGCATATTCTCCAGTCACTGAAGTCCCCACCCAACTCCACACAGCCATTTACCTCAAAGGCCTGACTCAGGGCTGTGAGCTTGCAATCATTGGTAGAAGATGCACCAAGGAACTCACACAAAACAATCTCAACTCTATTCTTCAACTCTCTGATGGACACCAGATTACATGACTGTGGAGAAAATAGTTTAGAAAGCCAGCTAATTTGATTAGATTTTATTCACACCACCCTTTTCTATGTAGGAGATAGAGGCCTGAAATAGAGGCCCGGCACCTAAAAAAGCTAAAGCTTCTTCTTGAACAATCATGGAGAAATGCCCTTTTATGCAAAGCAGTCCAAGTCTTTTCTTAGAGAAAGATGGTCTGTGGGGAAAACCAAAAAGGATGCAGAATGGTTGAGAACTTATGAGGACTTGGTGCTGAAGTGGCACAGCGGCTTGAGACACAGTTGCTTTGCTCCTGTGTCTTTTTTGTACAGTCTATGGAACAAATGAATTAGTATCTGAGAGACCTGAGAATAGCAGAAGCAACATTAAATCAGTAGTATTAGTGAAACCAGTCATTTCTGATTTCAAATGCCCACAGATGGCCGCCCCGGGACCCTGACACCATGCTAACCTGAATGCCGGAAACCTAAGCACTTGGTCCTAGTAGCAGGGACTAAAAAGTTCATGATGATGAGGAGGGGGCAAAGTAGGCTTATGCCTTTACTTTTGAAAGTTGCTCTAAATATGTATGTATTATATTTAAAAATCATCTACTAAAACAAACTGTATTCCTTGGGATAGTCATTGGTGCAACTGAGGAAAAAATGAGGATGCAGACATCGACCTTGTTTCAAAGATAACACTCCTTTCTCAATAAGAACTCCCTTTATTCTTCCTCCTAAAACAGTGAAAATATAGGCTTCGCAAAATTAAAGTAAGGCATCTGAGGAGGGATGGGCTTACAGTGGTTGTAGGGAGAGAAAGTTCTGGCTTTTATGTTTTCTTTTGCTGGTGGAAATAGTTTATTAAAGATTAGAGGATAGCTGTCTCAGGGTTGTCGCTCTCATTATCCTACGATCCTTGGACTGTCCTTGGGACATGTACGGATGCCCCTGGTGGCTGTGCACTGCTGGGCTGGAGGGTAGAGCAGGGGTCTGAGTGAGCTGCAACTTCTTCCTGACTTCTCCTTTCCCTTTCCTCGCCCGTTCCTTATCTCATCCTCTTTTCAACTCTTTCCTTGGGAGCATCTTCCTTTCTGGGAGCAGCAGCTGCTCTGAGGAGAGTGGCTGCTTCCTTGGAGAACGCTGTGTCCTCATGTTGGCAGGGCACCCAACCTCAGTCATCTCCTCAGAGCCCTCAGAGCCCATGACTTGGTGTCCCCACTGTGTCTGCTTGCTTTGCTTCTGGGTGGTAATATATACAGAAGAGTACTACATTCTGTAAGATGCTACATTAAATAAACAACATTTTCTTTTTTATAAATATATTTTATTGGTTATGCTATTATGGTTGTCCCACCCCCCCCCTTCATTCCCCTCCACCCTGCACACCCTCTCCCACCCACATCCCCTCCTTTAGTTCATGTCCGTGTGTCATACTTGTAAGTTCTTTAGCTTCTACATTTCCCATACTATTCTTACCTTCTCCTTATTTTCTACCTACCATCTGTGCTACTTATTCTCTGTACCTTTACCCCTCTTTCCTCTTCCCACTCCCCTGTTGCTAACCCTCCACATAATCTCCATTTCTGTGGTTCTGTTCCTGCTCTACTTGTTTGCTTAGTTTCTTTTTGTTTCTGTTTTAGGTTTGGTTGTTAATAATTGTGATTTTGCTGTCATTTTACTGTACATGTTTTTTATCTTCTCTTTCTTAGATAAGTCCCTTTAACATTTCATATAATAAGGGCTTGGTGATGATGAACTCCTTGAACTTGACCTTATCTGAGAAGCACTTCATCTGTCCTTCCATTCTAAATGAAAGCTTTGCTGGATAGGGCAATCTTGGATGTAGGTCTTTGGATTTCATGACTTGGAATACTTCTTTCCAGCCCCTTCTTGCCTGGAAGGTCTCTTTTGAGAAATCCGCTGACAGTCTGATGGGTACTCCTTTATAGGTGACTGTCCTCTTATCTCTTGCTGCTTCTAGGATTCTCTCCTTTATTTTAAACTTGGCTAATGTAATTATGATGTGCCTTGGTGTGTTCCTTCTTGGGTCCAACTTCTTTGGTACTCTCTGAGCTTCCTGGACTTCCTGGAAGTCTATTGCCTTTGCCAAATTGGGGAAGTTCTCCTTTATTATTTGTTCAAATAAGTTTCCACTTGTTGCTCTTCCTCATTCCCTTCTGGTACCCCTATAATTTGGATGTTGGAACATTTAAAGATGTCCTGGAGGTTCCTAAGCCTTTCCTCATTTTTTTGAATTCTTGCTTCCTCCTTCTTTTCTGTTTGGTTGTTTCTTTCTTCCTTTTGGTCCACTCCATTGATTTGAGTCTCAGTTTCCTTCCCATCACTATTGGTTCCCTGTACATTTTCCTTCATTTCACTTAGTACAGCCTTCATTTTTTCATGTAATTTGTGACCAAAATCAGCCAATTCTGTGAGCCAACTCTGATCACCAGTACTTTGAACTGTGCATCTGATAGGTTGGCCATCTCTTCATCACTTAGTTGTATTTTTTTCTGGAGCTTTGATCTGTTCTTTCATCAGGGCCATTCTTTTTGTCTTGACATGCCTGTTAGATGGTGAGGGGCAGAGCCTTAAGTGTTCACCAGGGCTGGGCAACCCAGTGGCTGTGTTGTGATGCAATATGTGGGGGAGGGATCCAAGAGGGAACAATGGCACTTGCTCTGCTCTCTGCTGGATTTCAGTCACTTTCCCTGCTTCTCCCAAGCAAACTGGGCCCTTCGGGTGCTGATTCCCAGCTGAGTGGGTTTGTGTGCGTTCTAGGACCCTGTGGGTCTCTCCAGCAAATTCTCCTGTGAGGCTGGGAGTCTCTCCTGGAACCTCAACCCCTACAGGTGTTTTCAATCAGTCTTTTGAGGCTTTATTTTCTGGTGCTGGTACCCTGGGTTGTGTGGTCTGTCTCCCTCCCCAGGTTCGCCTGGTTTATCTGTGTGCAAATGTGGAACCTCTTGGTCTGCCAGCTGCTTTGTGACCAAGCCTCTCCATAATCCACCACCTTGCTGGGTCTGCCTGCTGCTGCCTGCATGCCCAGGGTCCACCAGCTGCCACTTTGCCACAAGACCTCTCCACCCGGCCACCCAACTCCACCCTTCGTACTTGTCTGGATGAATGTTTCTTCTTTAACTTTTTGGTTATCAGGCTTCCATAGAGTTCAATATTTCTGTCAGTACTGGTTGTTTTTTTGTTTCTAAATTTTGTTGTCCTTATTTCAGTTGTGTGAGGAGGCACAGTGTGTCTACCTATGCCTCCATCTTGGCCAGAAGTCCCCTTACTACCAGTCTTGATGTGGTTTCTTCTGTATGTCCTTGGTTTTAAGGCTTCTCTCCAGCTAGTGTTCAGTTGGTTATTCAGGATGATTTCTCTACAATTTAGTTGTAATTCCAGTTTGGTCCTGGGAAATGGTTAATTTAGCTCCCACCTATTCCTCTGCCATCTTGGATTGGCTTCGGTACTTAAGTAGAATATCTGAGTGAATCTATTATTTCCTATGGAATGTTCAAATTCATATCTTCAATATCCCTGCTTTACTTCCACCTCTGAAATAATATATTTGATCTTTAAAAACTCCAATTAATTTCCCAATTCTTTAAGAATTTTTATGTTGAAGAAAAGAGATGGGTTGTTTCTCTAGGGGAATTTGATATAGGTTTTGCTCATTTTGTGTTGAGCAACGGTAAGTGTGGACATGATGATGAATGGTATTATTTTCTTTTGTTAGCACCATTGATAGTGACCAATGTCCTGCCTTTACTAAATAGGGTCTGAAATAGATGAAATGTAGATACTTTCAGGCTTGTAGATCTGCTTTACTTCTTTGTATCCATCAAAGCTTAGAATCTGAAGCATTTTATAAACAGTATTTCTCAGCTGAGATGTTCAGCTTTGAACTTGACCTCTTTAGCACACTCCTGAAAAAATTATTTAACATGTTAATATGGTACTGGGGTTTTTGTTATTGGATTAATGAGCTCCTCTTCAGAGATACCTCATGAAACAAAGCTTTAAGTGTTTCTTTCTGTCTTTCTAGGTACTGACCAACCCTCTGAGAGTGGCTGAGGGAGGTCACTGTGTTGTCAGCACAGAGCACATTCTGATTTCTGACGTGGATACCAAACTGGACAATATCTACCTCTCCCTGCAGAGGCTGCCTCAACATGGAAGGGTGGAGCTGGATGGGTTTCCTCTAAACACAGGGAGCACATTTTCTTGGGGAGACATCCATGCCTTAAAAGTTAGGTTAGAACATTTCCTGGCTTTTTTTTTCTTTACATCTTTGGTTCCCATCTGGATCGACTGAAAGGCAAAGTAAAAGAAAGTTCATCCAATTCATTCAGAAGTACTAGCATGCTGCTCAATACCTTCAAGGGTCAGTTGAAAATTAGAAATGACAAAATTTAATCTTCCTCTGGTTTCTTGCCCTCTGGCTTGCTGTAACAACAGGAATGACTTTATGGATATTTAAACAGCAAAAATTCATTACCATGAATATTAAATTTGCTGAAATGATACATATCACAAGAGAGAACAGTCAAACTAGATAAATATAGACTGAAATAATCTGTAAAGCTAATCTATATAATTGAACTTGGCTTTAAGAAAAGCCAATTTCAGAACCCTGGAAACCAGGGAATAGAATTCTGTTGATCAATGCCTTTATTGTAAATTTTATTATTTTCTATGGGGAAGGGGATTTGCAGGCAAACAAATAGGATAGGCTGGGTAGGTAGAGTATGGAGTTGGACTTGGCTCTCTGACAGTCATGGATAAGACAGTCTCTGCTCATTGTCCTACAGTGGTTCCCTTACCTTGAACCCAGTTTTTCATGGTTTTATAAGAAGCTTTTCTACAAAATCTAGCAAAAAAAATTTTGTAGAACAATGTAAGATACTCACAAGCAATGGTTAGGTAGAACAACAGTGGTTAATTTCTCACAAATTTAAGTTATAGATAGGAATTCTACCCTTTCTCATAGAGTATAGTAGGAACTATTAGGCATCAAATGTTTAGTTTCATACTTGAAAGTTGACTAGGAAGTAGGATTTGTGCACAGCAAGGTCAGTTTCATCCAATGGTTTACTTACATTATTTATTTACAGTCTCCAATATCTTTAACGCTTTTCACTACTCTTATCCTCATTAAAATTTCCTTTCCTTTTCTTTTGAGATCTTAGTTCTTAGCTACACATTAGAGAGCTATTTACGTAATTCTACCAGGGCATAAGGGATGGATAGAAAAAGAAAAATACCAATACTAGACAGCACACATAGTTTAAGTATTCTTCTAAAGATTTGCAATTATTATTTTTTAAAATTTTATCTTCACATCAGTCAAGCCTGACAAGGTAGATGGTTATACTCTTGCATCGTAACTGAAACTAAGCACAAAGGGATGAGGTCACTTAGCATATGGCAGAGTTTGGTTATAACAGAAGTTCAGCTTGACTGCACAGCCATGCCTTTGGATGTGTACTCCTAGACCCAGTTGGGTCTTTTAGAGATGTTGGCATGGTAAGATAGCATTAGCACATTATCTCATACCAGTCTAGTTTGCTGAAAATATCAGGGAGCATGACCAAGTAAAGTATAGGAGACAGCTTGTGGAAGGGATGCTGGAACCAGGAAGTGGACCTTCTGCACCACGGGACTAGAATCCCAACTCCTCTAGCCAGAGTAGGAGACTAGTTCTGAGTAAATACCTTTTAACCTTGGAAATTTTCATACGTGTTTTTAATCTATGTTCAATATACTATACTATTTTTCATGCAACTTCCTTTTCTGTTTTAACTAACTCTGTTGAGATATAATTTACATGCCTTATATACACAATTCACTCATTTAAGTATATGATTCAGTGGCCTTCCATATAGTCATAGATTTGGGCAACTCTTACCATAATCAAATTTGAAATGTTTTCATTACCCCCAAAAGAAATCCTGTGTCCTTTATCTGCCTCCTCCCAATCCTTCCTCCCCTCCCAGCACCAGACCACCACTCACCTATTTTCTATCTCTGTAGATTTGCCCATTCTGGCCATTTCAGATAAATGGTATCATACAATGTATAGTACTTTGTGACTGGCTTCTTATGGAACTTCCGATTTAATTGTATAAGTCTTATTTCCTTTCCTGTGTGTCTTAAACAGATCATTGATAAGCCAGAAATTTGGCTCAGGGCAAGAGCTATTTAGAACTCACTGAATATTACTACTGTGGAGAGTAAATGGAAAGTCTAGGAACAAACAATTTCTCTAAGAAACCTGACTGAGAATTAAAGGACAAGGAGCCCAAGGCTAGACTAAGGAAAAATATTTTTATGTCTGAACTTTTTATAGATGTAGGGGAAGAGAGGCAGTAATTAGAAAGGGGAAGTGGGAGGAGAGAGGCAATACTCCACAGACCCGAGTTTTAGAGAAGTGATGAATAGCTCCAGAGCGCAGGCAGGAGGATCAGCCTCAGTGAAGGAGGAGGGAGAGTCGTCCAAGTCCACAGTATCCCACTCTTACCTGTCTACTGCCCAGTCTCAGAGTCCCCCTCGCACTGACCACTGTTTGCTGTGCGTGACCAGAGATGCACCAGCGGGTTTCCATTGTCATAGGGGCAAGCTTAAGGCCTGCTTTTGAATTTGAGGAGATATTAGGAATGCATGTGACATGTTTTCCAAGGTGGAGCAATTTGACATTCAGGGATACTTAAGTAGTTAAATATGATTATCCTGCATTTTTTGAACTTATGACCAAAGCCAAGGATGAGCTCTTGTGTCAGGCATCTCAGGATACTCTCAGAGTGGCCTTGAGAGGTTATGACAAATTCCTCCCCACAGGTATCAGCATGATGGATCTGAGATATTTCAGGATGACATACTCTTGGAGGTCACAGATGGCACCAATGCAGGAGAATTTGTCCTTCATATTGAGGTGGGTGGAAAGTTTCCTCCCTGGTCATATAAGAATAGAGCATCTCGTTTAGAAGCCTCTTAGAGTCTCTGATGGAATTTCAAACACACAGCTCCAAAGACGAGAATGCCTGCTTACATCTTTGAATGTCTCAGGACAGGAAATGGAGAGCACAGCTGTACTGGTGAAATGGGCATTCTGTGTTCTTTCTCCAATCTGTTTAAAGAAAGCTGCTCTGGCCTCACACCCATATGCTTAACTTAACAAACAATTGGTTTTATGAATAAATCATTTATAATATCTTTGAACTGTAACACGCAACCTGCAGCTGGGCCAGCAGGTTAGACTAGCATCGCTAGGGTTTTCTCTGTATTATGGACAAAGCTGCGTCTGTATAAGCCTGGTGCCCCTTTGTGAATTGGCCTCAGGTGTGTTTGAAATGATGATTTTTTCCCCCTTTTGACAAATGAAGAAAAATATGCACATAAAGGTTGAGTATATGCCCAAAGGCCTGATGGGAAACTCCAAGTTTGGCTGTTGACCACCCAGGTCCATAAGCATAACTCACAGGATTTGTCACTGACTATAGTCAGCAACAAAGGAAGGTCTTCAGAAAGACTCATTATGCTATGGCAGAGCCTCTGGTTATTCTTACTGTATTAAGTTCTGTTTTTGTTTGAATTTTGTCAGGTCTTTGTAATATGAAATTATTATTTGTGATACTACTAATGGGTTTGTAAAATATTTTACAGTTAATAATTCATTGAGAATGATCACATCCATCTAGCATTTTAAGGAGAGACAGGGAAGGTATAATCCGCATTTATGGTGAAGGACATGTAGGCCCAAGAAGGTTCATTGACTTGTCTGAGGTCATTATCTTGACTGTGTAGACCTGGGCTGGCACTCCACTCTGTGGTGCTTAGATCGGTGTTCCTTCTGCCTCACCATGGCCGAGGCTGCAAAGTACCAGGTGGTTTAATAATAATCACACTTGCTAACATCCCCTGAGTACTTATCCATGCCGGTCACAATGAAGAGCTTTTTCCTTCCATTTTTTTTACTTGATTCTAATGATGGCCTTGAGGTCGAGATGAAGAACAGTATGTTATTTCAGCTTCAATAAGAAATTTTATTTTTATCGGCAGACTTTTATATACAGAGAGAGCATTTCTGAGTTACTTTTTTTTTTTTTTTTTACTGAAAAGCAAATTTTAGAACAAAAAATCCAGCCCTACTTATCTTCCAGCATTTACCATCCGCTCATTAGTGACAATAAGCTGTGCATTTGGGGAAAGCACTGTGTTTATTTTTCCTTTTTAGACAAAAGGGCATGGCCTTTGAAAGCCAATCAGAAGTGAAAACAAGTTTTGAACAATTATGTGCAATTGTTTTTTATCTAGGAGAAATGTTTTAATTCTGTGGCAATTAGACTGTATTACTCATTGGAAACTGAGGCTATTTTTTGAACTGCTGTGAAATGGTCACCATGAATATATTGGAGAGATTCACTGATCATGCCAAGAACAGTAATAAAGATGGGTTTTAATGAATCTACTTAGAGGACTTGAACAAAGATATTGTTTCCTTATAAGCCAATAGAAAATAGAATATGTATGCTTTTTTACCTTTGATTAAATAAATAAGCCCAGGCTTCTAGCACCCCCTGGCTCTATGCATGAAAGTGTCAACATAATTTCATGTGTACTTGTTGCAGGGTGTCACAACTGTTGAAATAGCAGGGTAATGAAGGCATGTATACAGGGTTACATTAATTTATTCACTTATGCCATAAATATTTAATTGCTGTCTTCTTTTTTGATTTTTACTACTTAATTTTTTAATTGTATTTTTTCCATTACTGTTCATTCATCCTATATCCTCTTCTACCTCAACCTTCCCCCCCCCTCCGCTCCCTTAATAGTGTCTTTTATATGCCAAGTCCTGTGCTAGATGCTGGGAATATGATGACGAACGAGACAAATAAAGCTTACAGGCAAAGATTGAAGGCAGACATTAAACAGATTATCGCTGAAATAATTAATTCATTAAAATATGGATGTGTCCTACAAATAAATGGGGTGCTAAAAGAGAGAAAATAGTAGAAGTTCCTAAATGAGCCTGAGCTGTCAAACACTTTTTTCTGAGGAATGCACATGTGGCCTGGGGCGGAGATGGCCATGCAAAGAGCTGGGCACAGGGCCTTCCAAGCCAAGAGGCAGAGACAGGATACCAGGTATTGCAAAGACCTGAGACAGGGAGAGTGCAGTGTTTTGGGATAAAAATGGAGTGAGGTGGCAAAGGCACCCCATAGCATGAGATGAGGCCAGAGACATCCTTGGAGAAGCACTGGGGAGCCACTGAAGGTTCCCACTGGGCAGTGACTTGAGAGCCAAAGTTTAAAAGATCCCTTTGGCTGAAGCATGGGGGAAGGAAATGTTGGGTTGAGAGTGTTCACAAGCCGGACTGGATAAACCAACTTGCTGTATACACCAAGCTGCAGTTGTGAACTCAAGAGGAGGAATGTCCTTCATTCCCATTTAGAAGACATACATTTTCAAATTTCTTCATGTTTTTAAATTCCGAGAGCCAGTGTGAGCCTATGTTGCTTTCTTTCCCTTTCACTTGGAGTTTTATTGTCATGGCAGTGACAGAAAAGTGTTTTGTCAGGTTGAAGCCTGGCATTGATTTGATGGGTATGGAGTTTCGATTTAACTCAAAATGTTTCAAATGAAGCTGCTACTAATTGTGGGTCCAGAGAAACTTCCTGGGTGGCAGGAAATTGAGGGTGGAATAGAGCTTTGTAATTTGAAATATAAATAACTTTGATGTGGTAGATGTAAATGCATAAGACCACGAGGACTAAATTTCCTCTAGAATATGTGCGAATTTAATGAAGGAGGATAGGGGCTTTGGTGAAGGATGCTTATATTACATTTATATTTTGTCTGCCTGAAAACAAATGGGAGACTTGAGTCCCAAACCATAACGGCACTCTCCCATTCCTACCTAAAATGTCTCTCATGTGGGTCATTTCTTGCAAGATGAGTCATATGGGGAAAGTTAAAAGATACAAACTGCTTGGCCAGATTCCATGGTTATTGTTTCATGTGTCTAGAAGATTGAAAATGCCTGTCATTCAGACTATGAGCTATGGGTTACCAGTTGGGCAATTTGTCATTGCTTGCTTTATTTGAAAATGCGCATTTTTTTTCCTACTTAGGTATTTCCTGTAAATGATGAGCCACCGGTCCTAAAGCCTGACCTCAACCCCAAGATGCATTGCTCAGAGGGTGATGAGGTGGTCATCACCTCTGAAAACATTTTTGCTACTGATGCGGACAGTGATGACTTGAAACTGATGTTTATAATTTCTCAGGAACCTCAGCATGGGGTGGTGCGGAAAGCTGGAGTCACAGTGGATCAGTTCTCTCAGAGAGATGTTGTCTCAGGGGCTGTGACGTACAAACACACAGGTAAATGACAGCACTGTGACTAGTCTGAATGAGGGAATGCAAGTAACATGCCAGAGTCTTAACCCCACGCCTCACTATAGGTTCCAATGAGCTAACAGTGTTAATGCCTGCTTCCATTAAAAAGAAGCAGCAGCAGCTTGCATCCCATTTTTCAAGTAGGATCACATACTTAGAAGTGTTTCTGATCTCAGTAATATAATGAATTTCAGAGTAGAGAAAGAGCAAGTATTATTGTTACTCTGTTCATCACGCTTGCACGTAGACCTTCTGTTCACTCAGGTTATTATCCTCACCCCCTTTTTGGTCAATTGGTTTTGGGGGGGTTTTTTGCTAGTTGGATGATGGGTTTATTTGACCATCACAACTTCTGCTTTTGGGTTCATAAATCACACCGTCATAGCAGAAATGTCTGCACTAAACTCCCTAAGATAATTATATTATTAATTTTAAACATTTACTGATCACATCTAGCTTTTAAGAAGTAACTGGCCTGCCTTGGAAGTTTCTGAGAAGCAAAGATGAAGTCTCAGGGTTTGTGTAACTTGTCCACAGCACCCAACATTGGTGGACACAGACTAGAGATGCAGTAAATGCTTCTTTATTGGCACTGTGCTTGCATTTCTGGCATACCATTATAGTGTTACCCAGTGGTATGTGTTCCCCATGTAAAATGTTCAAATAAATAAAATGTTAATTCATCTGATATCTGCAAGGCACAGTACTCAGGCACTGTGGGCTGCAAAGGAATATAATCCAGACCTTGTTGTGAAGGACTTTTCCTTTAATTAGGCAGACAAACCCATTCACATGTAAAAATGATAGTGTGATATATCTGCGTCTTCTGAATTCTGGATGAGGGGCACTTCCTCAGTAGTGACACCATACACTTCCTCTAAGTACCTTTCATTGCCCTCTGTTACAATCTCATGTACGCCTCTCTAACCTGTATATTCCATGGGGGAAGTAGGATTGGATGTGTTGGCCAAGTGAGTGGTTAGGGAATAAGAGGTATCAGAATTCAGATCATTTGCTTAATTGAAGAGATACATAGAGGGAATGTAAGCAGTGTGAGGAGGGCAAAGGGGACTCAAGGAAGGAGGACTGAGATAGCTAAGAATTAATTTGGAAATGGGAGAAAACATTTGGAAATAATATTCTTATATGCACTTTGGTAAACAGTGCTTTATTGGGATACCAGTTGTCTCATGCCAATTAGTACTGTGCATTTTCATTGCTCCCAGACATCTTTTTTCTTTAAATGATATTTCCTTTTTATCTGTGTTTAGTCTTAGTTGAGGTTTATGTAGTTATTTCCTTGTCTTGGGGAGTATCACCCAAGTGCTTGATGCCTTTCAATATCTCTTAAAAGTTTATAGCGAGGTACTTCTCTTTCAGTTCCCTAGGGGTTCTCAAACAGCCTGGTAGAAAGGCATCCACAGACCAATGATCGTTGTTCGTTACATGATTTAAACATCTTTGGCAGGCTTGTGCAGCACAGATAAGTTAGGATGAGATGACTATATCTTCTCCTCCAGTGCCTTCTTCCAGGTGCTAAACAACAGGTGTGATAGCCACGTGTGGAAGTGTCAACTACTTTTTGTCATGAGACCTAGTATGACATTGGGGCAAATTATTTAAAATAGATTTTTTGCTATGTTATTAAGTTAGCAGAAATATTGTATTCAAAAGATGTTTTCTTTTTGGAGTGTTATGTTTTCTTATAATGGTCACACAATTATTAAATTGGTAGTTAGGTAGCACTGTGCTGAGATTTGTATAAAGAACCACAGTATTGGAAGATCTAGTTTTGGTGGCTTCTTGTCTGCATAACAGTGATTATAGAAGTCACCTGAGGGTAATTTGTCACCGTTACTTTATTTGCTTCCTAGTGTTATGAAAATAATACATGTTCACCGCAGAAAACATGGAAAGTATGAAAAAACACCATGATTTTTGGAAAAAAATCACTTTATTTACCTGTTAAAGATAATCACTATTTAACATTTCAGTATTACAGTATTTTATTTTCTTTTTCTAATCATAATTTTCAATATAATTGCAATTATGTTGCATGTAAGACAATCACCAAAAAGTTTAAAATCTTTTTAAATTAACTATGAAGATTTTTTCTTTTTTTTTCAGACAAAACCTAAAAAATTTATTTATTTATTTATTTTCCACTGGTGAATGCCATACTAAACTTTTATTTTTTTATTATTATTTTTTTAATATAATTTTTATTTAATTCTTGTTCACATACAGGTTTCTGTCTTATATTCCCANCATGTGCAGTTTTATAGATTACCTTTTTCATTAAGACAATCACCAAAAAGTTTAAAATCTTTTTAAATTAACTATGAAGATTTTTTCTTTTTTTTTCAGACAAAACCTAAAAAATTTATTTATTTATTTATTTTCCACTGGTGAATGCCATACTAAACTTTTATTTTTTTATTATTATTTTTTTAATATAATTTTTATTTAATTCTTGTTCACATACAGGTTTCTGTCTTATATTCCCAACCCTGCCCACCCCCCACCCCATGCTCCCCGCCTCCCTCCCCTTTCCACCCCCCACCCTTAGTTATTGTCCATGTGTCCTTTATACTTGTTCATGTGAGTCCATTCCCTTTTCCCCTATGATTCTCTCCCCTCTCCCCTCTGGACCCTGTCAGCCTGTTCCATATTTGAGTGTCATTGGTCATATTTTGCTTGCTTGTTTGGTTTGTTTAGAATCCTGTTAACGGTGAGATCATATGATATTTGTCTTTCACCGCCTGGCTTATTTCGCTCAGCATAATGCTTTCCAGTTCCATCCATGATGTTGCAAAGTCTATAGTCTATAGTCAATTAATATTCGACAAAGGGGGCAATAACATAAAATGGAGTAAAGACAGCCTTTTCAACAAATGGTGTTGGGAGAACTGGACAGCTACATGCAAAAAAACTATGAAGATTTTTTCTTTTTCTTTTTTTTATTTTTTGTTGTATTTATTGGGGTGACATTGGTTAATAAAATTACATAGGTTTCAGGTGTACAGTGCTATAATACATCATCTGTATATTACATTGTGTGTTTACCACTGCTAGGCAAGTGTCCGTCTATCACCACTTACCTCCTTCCTTTACCTTCTTCACTTCCTTCCACCTCCTTTACTCTGGCAATCACCATGTTGTTGTCTGTGTCTGTGAGCCTTTTTTTTTTTTTTTTTTTTTTACTACCATCATCCTCTCACCCAGCCTCCAAGCCCCTCCGTCTCCTCTGACGCTGTCAGAATGTTCTCTCTGTCCTTCAGTCTGTCTCCACTTTGTTAGTTTATTTTGTTCATTAGATTTCACATATATCATATTTTTCAGACCATAAGATGCACCTAGGTTTTACAGAAGGAAAATAGGAAAAAAAATTTGAAGCAAAAATGTGGTAAAATGTTTAATATCATAAATAACATAATATTTCACCAATGCAAATGTAAACATAACTCAACAGCAGCATTAATGACCATCATTCCTCCCAAATTTGGAAGGAAAAGTGTGTGTTATAATCCAAAAAATATGGGTAAGTGAAATCCTATGTATGGTACTTGTTTTTCTCTAACTGGTTATTTTACTTAGCTTAATACTTTCCAGGTCCATCCATGCTATCGCAGAAGATAAGATTTCCTTTCCTTTTATGGCTAGGTAGTATTCCACTGTGTTAATGTACCACAGCATTTTTATCCACTCATCTACTGATGGGCACCTGGGCTCTTTCTAAATCTTGGCTATTGTAAATATTGCTGCAATAAACATAAGGGTGCATATATTCTTTTGAATTAGTGTTTCATGTTTCTTTGGATATATCTCCAGAAATGGAATTGCTGGATCATAAGGCAATTTCATTATTAATTTTTGAGGCAACTTCATACTGCTTTCCACAGTGGCTGCACCAATCTAAATTCCCACCAACAGTGCATGAGGGCTCCCTTTTCTCCACAAGCTCACCAACACTTGTTGTTTGATGATTTTTTGCAGATAGCCATTATGACAGTTGTGAGGTAATATCTCATTGTGGTTTCAATTGCATTTCTCTGATGATTAGTGACACTGAGCATCTTTTCATGTCTATTGACCACCTCTATGTCCTCTATGGAGAAGTGTCTCTTCAAATCTTTTTCCCACTTCTCAATTGGATTTTTTTGGTGTTAAGTTTTAGAAGTTTCTTATAAATTATGGATATTAAGCCCTTTTCAGAGGTATCAGTGAATAGTTCGCCCACTCAGTGGATTTTCTTTTCATTTTATTGATAGCTTCCTTTGCTTTGTAAAAGCTTCTTAGTTTGATGTAGATCATTTGTTCATTTTTTCTTTTGTTCCCTTGCCTGAGCTGATACCACTATGATTCAACATCGTATGGAAGTCCTAGCCACAGCAATCAGACAAGAAGAAATAAATGGCATTCAAATTGGAGAGGAAAAAGTGAAACTGTCATTATTTACAGATGACATAATACTGTATATAGAGAAACCTAAAGATTTCACCCAAAATTTGTACAACTGATAAGTGAATTCAGTAAAGTAGCAGAATATATAATAAATATCCAAAAATCTGTTGCATTTCTATACACCAATAATGAAACAGGGGTGTCCAACCTGTAGCCTGCAGGCCACATGCAGCCCAGGATGGCTATGAATGTGGCCCAACACAAAATCGTAAATTTACTTAAAACCTTTTTTTCTTGTCAGTTTTCGTTAGTGTTTGTATATTTAATGTGTGGCCCAAGACAACTCTTCTTCCACTATGGCCCAGAGATGCTAAAAGGTTGGACACCCCTGCTATCAGAAAGGGAAACTAAGAAAACAATCCCATTTATAATTGCTTTAAAAAAAAACAAAATACCTAGGAGTAAATTTAACAATGGATGTAAAAGACCTGTACTTAAAAGATTATAAGACATTGAAGAAAGAAATTGAAAAAGAAACAAATAAGTGGAAGCATACTCATATACCATGTTTATGGATAGGAAGATTTAACATCATTAAAATGTCCAAACTACCCAAACCAAGCTATAGATTTAATGCAATTTCTACCAAGCTACCATGGCAGATTTCACAGAACTAGAATTAATATTTCAAAATATATATATGGAATCACAAAAGATCCCAAATAACCACAGCAATCTTGACAAAAAAAATAACATAGTGGAGACATCATACTATATTATTAACATCAAACTATACTACAAGGCTATAGTAATCAAAACAGCATGGTACTGGCATAGAAACAGACATACAGATCAATGGAACAGAATAGAGAGCCAAGAAATAAAGCCATACCTTTATGGTCAATATTTGACAAAGAAAGAAAAAACATACAATGGGGTAAAGACAGACTATTCAACAAATGGTATTAGGAAAATTGGGCAGATATGTACAAAAAGTGAAACTAGACTATCTTCTCATACCATATACAAGGATAAACTCAAAATGGATGAAAAACTTAAGTGTTAGATGTGAAACCACAAGAATCCTAAAAGAAAACATAGGCAGTAAAATCTCAGACATTTCTTGTAGCAATATTTTTTTCTGATAAAATATTAACTGTTATAAAATTATAGTTATTATAAACATAGGCTTAATAAATAAAATATGGTGAGACATTGAGTTCTCATGGATTCTCCCAGGAACCTTCACTCTTCCTTTTCCCAAAAGTGACCAGAGGTGACCTCTGAAGATGGTTCCCTATTCACTTGACCCAGAAAACCCCACAAAATCATGCAAATCAAGAGGTTCGCATCCTCGTGTCCACTTTAAGAACACTCACGAAACTGCCCAAGCCATCAAGGGTATGTATATTTGAAAAGCCACCAAGTATCTGAAAGATGTCACTTTAAAGAAGAAATGTGTCCCATTCCATCGATACAATGGTGGAGTCGGTAGGTATGCCCAGGTCAAACAGTGGGGCTGGACACAGGGTCAGTGGCCCAAAAAGAGTGCTGAATTTTTGCTGCACATGCTTACAACACAGAGAGTAATGCTGAACTTATGGGTTTAGATGTAGATTTTTTGGTCATTGAGCACATCCAGGTGAACGAAGCTCCCAAGATGCAGCATAGAACTTACAGAGCTCATTGGAGGATTGACCCATACCTGAGCTCTCCCTGCCAGATTGAGATGATCCTCACTGAAAAAGAGCAGATTGTCCCTAAAGCAGAGGAGGGAGTTGCACAGAAGAAAGAGATACCCCAGAAGAAACTGAAACTCATGGCCAGGGAGTAAATTCAGCATAAAATAAATGTAAATAAATAAGTAAGTAAGTTATGCTATGAAATTTGCTATTCTCTCAATATTAAACATAAAACCATTTAAAATTTTCTCTTAATACTATGACTAAGAGTTTTAAGTATAAATCATGTCCTTAGGCTATGTTTCATTTCAAGGTAAAGAATTCTTCCACCCATGTTGTAGTCTTCTTTGTGGCTTAATGCTGTGGCTACTTTTCTGGCTCTTTCTATAAATGTTTCCTATGTTTTCATTATATTGACATTACAGTTACTGAATGTACTATATTAACTTTTTTTAAAAAGCTGTCTTAGCTTCCTGGAAAGATTTTCCATTTCTCTTCCTGATTCCTTCTCCCTATAGGTCCTCTTTCCCATCTCCCAGTTCTCCACCTTACCTAATGCTCAATACAAAGCCAGGAAAGTTGTCTGGAAGATTTTTCGGAATTTCTCTGGCATGTGTGCCCTGCCCCCACACTGGTATCAGCCAATACTCTCATCTTCACCCTTGGCACCTTGTACAGAATCAGGCTGAACTGTCTGTATTTTCCATTTAATGGGTCAAACTTGGTTCAGTTGTGACAATTCCACATTGTTCTATTTTATACGTATATATACCTGTGATATTCTAAGCAAATCACATTTCTTTCTCTATAATTAGATGGTGTCAATGCCTGACATGTAGGTGGTCTTTTGACATTTAATATTCTTTTGAAGTGCCTTTTGACATTTTTATAATATCTGTCTTTGTTGACACAACCAGAACACTGTCTAATATTAGGCATTAAATATTAAATTTTTAGCATTGGGTGAATGATGAATAAATATACTTTAAGCCAATTTGGTTTTTATGTATATGACTAGATAACAGTCCTCTTTTTTTTTAACCTTTCCCAAGGTTCAAGGCTGCCTATTTATTTATTTATTTATTATTTTTTTAATTTAATTCTTGTTCAAGTACAGTTTTCTGTCTTATATTCCCAGCCCTGCCCCACCCAGTGCTCCCCACCTCCCTCCCATTTCCACCCCCCACCTTAGTTATTGTCCATGTGTCCTTTATACTT